>NW_028234168.1:0-35000 GCF_037954235.1 Aulostomus chinensis
CCCTAACCCTAACTGATGGTGATTTAATCCTAACCCTAATTGTGGTAATTTGGCCCTAACCCTAACCCTAATTGTGGTGATTTGGCCCTAACCCTAACCCTAATTGTGGTAATTTGGCCCTAACCCTAATTTGATTCATTTTAACTCTAGAATTTGAGAAACCCTACTCCAATCAATCCTATCCTTAGCTTAAACCCCAACCTAATAATCTATCCTTCAAGTCCTAAATATCCCTAACCCTAACCTTAACCCTATACCAAGCTGATGCCCGCTGTCCCTCAACCCAAATTATTTCCACTAACCCTACCCTGAAATCTAAGAACCTAAGTGTTAATAGCCCAAGAGGAGGCATATAAAAGGGGAAAAGAACCTAAAGTCCGCAAAACCCAGAATAAAAGGGGAAAAGGAACTAAAGTCCAAATGAAAATAACAAAGTCCGCAAAACCCAGAATAAGAAACAGAGGGGGAATAGTATAAAAGGGAGGCTTAGTTAAGGAAAGTAAGGAGGCGTGATAGGCAGTGCTGAAAGGCCAAACGTGGCAAAGGGGAGGAAAAGAGAAGAGGAAAGTCAAGGGAGAGGAGTGAAGATAGAATGAGTGGAAGAGAAGGGAATGGAAGGAAGGAAGAGAATGGCAAAAGGGAAGAATAAAAATAAAAATATTGTTTAATAAATCTAAATTAGGAAATGTAAAGTAAAAGAACTTAAATGATAATGACAAAGAACTACTTAACTAAAACCAAATGAGGAACAAATAGACAAATACAAGAATCGAAATAATATAAAGAAAGTCAAAGAACTATAAGATAAGCAAGACGGAAGAAGAAAAGGGAAAAGGAAAGAGGATAAGAAGGGGAGCCCAGGGATCAGAAAGTGAAGATGCCAAGAAGGCGCCACTTTCACAAGATACAGGCACGCCTGAAGAAGGCCTACTCGGCCGAAACGTCGCGGCTATGCCTGTTGCTAATTAAAACCTAATAAGGTTAATTTTTGGAAACTCCACTGCCTTCGGGTGGTGGACCCAGCCCCCAGGAAGGACCGTGCACTAATCTGCCTCCCACTAGTTGGGGGGCAGACTTTAACTTCTAAACCTAATCCGCCAGCGCCTCCTGGGGGCATTAATTTTTAAGCACAATTTTTAGAAGCCCTAATGGCTCATACAACCCACCCATCCCAACATCCTAACCCTAACCAATTGTGATCTGGCCCTAACCCTAACCGATGGTGATCTGGCCCTAACCCTAACCGATGGTGATCTGGCCCTAACCCTAACCGATGGTAATCTGGCCCTAACCCTAACCGATGGTGGTCTACTCCTAACCCTAACCGATGGTAGTCTAGCCCTAACCCTAACCGATGGTGATCTGGCCCTAACCCTAACTGATGGTGATTTAATCCTAACCCTAATTGTGGTAATTTGGCCCTAACCCTAACCCTAATTGTGGTGATTTGGCCCTAACCCTAACCCTAATTGTGGTAATTTGGCCCTAACCCTAATTTGATTCATTTTAACTCTAGAATTTGAGAAACCCTACTCCAATCAATCCTATCCTTAGCTTAAACCCCAACCTAATAATCTATCCTTCAAGTCCTAAATATCCCTAACCCTAACCTTAACCCTATACCAAGCTGATGCCCGCTGTCCCTCAACCCAAATTATTTCCACTAACCCTACCCTGAAATCTAAGAACCTAAGTGTTAATAGCCCAAGAGGAGGCATATAAAAGGGGAAAAGAACCTAAAGTCCGCAAAACCCAGAATAAAAGGGGAAAAGGAACTAAAGTCCAAATGAAAATAACAAAGTCCGCAAAACCCAGAATAAGAAACAGAGGGGGAATAGTATAAAAGGGAGGCTTAGTTAAGGAAAGTAAGGAGGCGTGATAGGCAGTGCTGAAAGGCCAAACGTGGCAAAGGGGAGGAAAAGAGAAGAGGAAAGTCAAGGGAGAGGAGTGAAGATAGAATGAGTGGAAGAGAAGGGAATGGAAGGAAGGAAGAGAATGGCAAAAGGGAAGAATAAAAATAAAAATATTGTTTAATAAATCTAAATTAGGAAATGTAAAGTAAAAGAACTTAAATGATAATGACAAAGAACTACTTAACTAAAACCAAATGAGGAACAAATAGACAAATACAAGAATCGAAATAATATAAAGAAAGTCAAAGAACTATAAGATAAGCAAGACGGAAGAAGAAAAGGGAAAAGGAAAGAGGATAAGAAGGGGAGCCCAGGGATCAGAAAGTGAAGATGCCAAGAAGGCGCCACTTTCACAAGATACAGGCACGCCTGAAGAAGGCCTACTCGGCCGAAACGTCGCGGCTATGCCTGTTGCTAATTAAAACCTAATAAGGTTAATTTTTGGAAACTCCACTGCCTTCGGGTGGTGGACCCAGCCCCCAGGAAGGACCGTGCACTAATCTGCCTCCCACTAGTTGGGGGGCAGACTTTAACTTCTAAACCTAATCCGCCAGCGCCTCCTGGGGGCATTAATTTTTAAGCACAATTTTTAGAAGCCCTAATGGCTCATACAACCCACCCATCCCAACATCCTAACCCTAACCAATTGTGATCTGGCCCTAACCCTAACCGATGGTGATCTGGCCCTAACCCTAACCGATGGTGATCTGGCCCTAACCCTAACCGATGGTAATCTGGCCCTAACCCTAACCGATGGTGGTCTACTCCTAACCCTAACCGATGGTAGTCTAGCCCTAACCCTAACCGATGGTGATCTGGCCCTAACCCTAACTGATGGTGATTTAATCCTAACCCTAATTGTGGTAATTTGGCCCTAACCCTAACCCTAATTGTGGTGATTTGGCCCTAACCCTAACCCTAATTGTGGTAATTTGGCCCTAACCCTAATTTGATTCATTTTAACTCTAGAATTTGAGAAACCCTACTCCAATCAATCCTATCCTTAGCTTAAACCCCAACCTAATAATCTATCCTTCAAGTCCTAAATATCCCTAACCCTAACCTTAACCCTATACCAAGCTGATGCCCGCTGTCCCTCAACCCAAATTATTTCCACTAACCCTACCCTGAAATCTAAGAACCTAAGTGTTAATAGCCCAAGAGGAGGCATATAAAAGGGGAAAAGAACCTAAAGTCCGCAAAACCCAGAATAAAAGGGGAAAAGGAACTAAAGTCCAAATGAAAATAACAAAGTCCGCAAAACCCAGAATAAGAAACAGAGGGGGAATAGTATAAAAGGGAGGCTTAGTTAAGGAAAGTAAGGAGGCGTGATAGGCAGTGCTGAAAGGCCAAACGTGGCAAAGGGGAGGAAAAGAGAAGAGGAAAGTCAAGGGAGAGGAGTGAAGATAGAATGAGTGGAAGAGAAGGGAATGGAAGGAAGGAAGAGAATGGCAAAAGGGAAGAATAAAAATAAAAATATTGTTTAATAAATCTAAATTAGGAAATGTAAAGTAAAAGAACTTAAATGATAATGACAAAGAACTACTTAACTAAAACCAAATGAGGAACAAATAGACAAATACAAGAATCGAAATAATATAAAGAAAGTCAAAGAACTATAAGATAAGCAAGACGGAAGAAGAAAAGGGAAAAGGAAAGAGGATAAGAAGGGGAGCCCAGGGATCAGAAAGTGAAGATGCCAAGAAGGCGCCACTTTCACAAGATACAGGCACGCCTGAAGAAGGCCTACTCGGCCGAAACGTCGCGGCTATGCCTGTTGCTAATTAAAACCTAATAAGGTTAATTTTTGGAAACTCCACTGCCTTCGGGTGGTGGACCCAGCCCCCAGGAAGGACCGTGCACTAATCTGCCTCCCACTAGTTGGGGGGCAGACTTTAACTTCTAAACCTAATCCGCCAGCGCCTCCTGGGGGCATTAATTTTTAAGCACAATTTTTAGAAGCCCTAATGGCTCATACAACCCACCCATCCCAACATCCTAACCCTAACCAATTGTGATCTGGCCCTAACCCTAACCGATGGTGATCTGGCCCTAACCCTAACCGATGGTGATCTGGCCCTAACCCTAACCGATGGTAATCTGGCCCTAACCCTAACCGATGGTGGTCTACTCCTAACCCTAACCGATGGTAGTCTAGCCCTAACCCTAACCGATGGTGATCTGGCCCTAACCCTAACTGATGGTGATTTAATCCTAACCCTAATTGTGGTAATTTGGCCCTAACCCTAACCCTAATTGTGGTGATTTGGCCCTAACCCTAACCCTAATTGTGGTAATTTGGCCCTAACCCTAATTTGATTCATTTTAACTCTAGAATTTGAGAAACCCTACTCCAATCAATCCTATCCTTAGCTTAAACCCCAACCTAATAATCTATCCTTCAAGTCCTAAATATCCCTAACCCTAACCTTAACCCTATACCAAGCTGATGCCCGCTGTCCCTCAACCCAAATTATTTCCACTAACCCTACCCTGAAATCTAAGAACCTAAGTGTTAATAGCCCAAGAGGAGGCATATAAAAGGGGAAAAGAACCTAAAGTCCGCAAAACCCAGAATAAAAGGGGAAAAGGAACTAAAGTCCAAATGAAAATAACAAAGTCCGCAAAACCCAGAATAAGAAACAGAGGGGGAATAGTATAAAAGGGAGGCTTAGTTAAGGAAAGTAAGGAGGCGTGATAGGCAGTGCTGAAAGGCCAAACGTGGCAAAGGGGAGGAAAAGAGAAGAGGAAAGTCAAGGGAGAGGAGTGAAGATAGAATGAGTGGAAGAGAAGGGAATGGAAGGAAGGAAGAGAATGGCAAAAGGGAAGAATAAAAATAAAAATATTGTTTAATAAATCTAAATTAGGAAATGTAAAGTAAAAGAACTTAAATGATAATGACAAAGAACTACTTAACTAAAACCAAATGAGGAACAAATAGACAAATACAAGAATCGAAATAATATAAAGAAAGTCAAAGAACTATAAGATAAGCAAGACGGAAGAAGAAAAGGGAAAAGGAAAGAGGATAAGAAGGGGAGCCCAGGGATCAGAAAGTGAAGATGCCAAGAAGGCGCCACTTTCACAAGATACAGGCACGCCTGAAGAAGGCCTACTCGGCCGAAACGTCGCGGCTATGCCTGTTGCTAATTAAAACCTAATAAGGTTAATTTTTGGAAACTCCACTGCCTTCGGGTGGTGGACCCAGCCCCCAGGAAGGACCGTGCACTAATCTGCCTCCCACTAGTTGGGGGGCAGACTTTAACTTCTAAACCTAATCCGCCAGCGCCTCCTGGGGGCATTAATTTTTAAGCACAATTTTTAGAAGCCCTAATGGCTCATACAACCCACCCATCCCAACATCCTAACCCTAACCAATTGTGATCTGGCCCTAACCCTAACCGATGGTGATCTGGCCCTAACCCTAACCGATGGTGATCTGGCCCTAACCCTAACCGATGGTAATCTGGCCCTAACCCTAACCGATGGTGGTCTACTCCTAACCCTAACCGATGGTAGTCTAGCCCTAACCCTAACCGATGGTGATCTGGCCCTAACCCTAACTGATGGTGATTTAATCCTAACCCTAATTGTGGTAATTTGGCCCTAACCCTAACCCTAATTGTGGTGATTTGGCCCTAACCCTAACCCTAATTGTGGTAATTTGGCCCTAACCCTAATTTGATTCATTTTAACTCTAGAATTTGAGAAACCCTACTCCAATCAATCCTATCCTTAGCTTAAACCCCAACCTAATAATCTATCCTTCAAGTCCTAAATATCCCTAACCCTAACCTTAACCCTATACCAAGCTGATGCCCGCTGTCCCTCAACCCAAATTATTTCCACTAACCCTACCCTGAAATCTAAGAACCTAAGTGTTAATAGCCCAAGAGGAGGCATATAAAAGGGGAAAAGAACCTAAAGTCCGCAAAACCCAGAATAAAAGGGGAAAAGGAACTAAAGTCCAAATGAAAATAACAAAGTCCGCAAAACCCAGAATAAGAAACAGAGGGGGAATAGTATAAAAGGGAGGCTTAGTTAAGGAAAGTAAGGAGGCGTGATAGGCAGTGCTGAAAGGCCAAACGTGGCAAAGGGGAGGAAAAGAGAAGAGGAAAGTCAAGGGAGAGGAGTGAAGATAGAATGAGTGGAAGAGAAGGGAATGGAAGGAAGGAAGAGAATGGCAAAAGGGAAGAATAAAAATAAAAATATTGTTTAATAAATCTAAATTAGGAAATGTAAAGTAAAAGAACTTAAATGATAATGACAAAGAACTACTTAACTAAAACCAAATGAGGAACAAATAGACAAATACAAGAATCGAAATAATATAAAGAAAGTCAAAGAACTATAAGATAAGCAAGACGGAAGAAGAAAAGGGAAAAGGAAAGAGGATAAGAAGGGGAGCCCAGGGATCAGAAAGTGAAGATGCCAAGAAGGCGCCACTTTCACAAGATACAGGCACGCCTGAAGAAGGCCTACTCGGCCGAAACGTCGCGGCTATGCCTGTTGCTAATTAAAACCTAATAAGGTTAATTTTTGGAAACTCCACTGCCTTCGGGTGGTGGACCCAGCCCCCAGGAAGGACCGTGCACTAATCTGCCTCCCACTAGTTGGGGGGCAGACTTTAACTTCTAAACCTAATCCGCCAGCGCCTCCTGGGGGCATTAATTTTTAAGCACAATTTTTAGAAGCCCTAATGGCTCATACAACCCACCCATCCCAACATCCTAACCCTAACCAATTGTGATCTGGCCCTAACCCTAACCGATGGTGATCTGGCCCTAACCCTAACCGATGGTGATCTGGCCCTAACCCTAACCGATGGTAATCTGGCCCTAACCCTAACCGATGGTGGTCTACTCCTAACCCTAACCGATGGTAGTCTAGCCCTAACCCTAACCGATGGTGATCTGGCCCTAACCCTAACTGATGGTGATTTAATCCTAACCCTAATTGTGGTAATTTGGCCCTAACCCTAACCCTAATTGTGGTGATTTGGCCCTAACCCTAACCCTAATTGTGGTAATTTGGCCCTAACCCTAATTTGATTCATTTTAACTCTAGAATTTGAGAAACCCTACTCCAATCAATCCTATCCTTAGCTTAAACCCCAACCTAATAATCTATCCTTCAAGTCCTAAATATCCCTAACCCTAACCTTAACCCTATACCAAGCTGATGCCCGCTGTCCCTCAACCCAAATTATTTCCACTAACCCTACCCTGAAATCTAAGAACCTAAGTGTTAATAGCCCAAGAGGAGGCATATAAAAGGGGAAAAGAACCTAAAGTCCGCAAAACCCAGAATAAAAGGGGAAAAGGAACTAAAGTCCAAATGAAAATAACAAAGTCCGCAAAACCCAGAATAAGAAACAGAGGGGGAATAGTATAAAAGGGAGGCTTAGTTAAGGAAAGTAAGGAGGCGTGATAGGCAGTGCTGAAAGGCCAAACGTGGCAAAGGGGAGGAAAAGAGAAGAGGAAAGTCAAGGGAGAGGAGTGAAGATAGAATGAGTGGAAGAGAAGGGAATGGAAGGAAGGAAGAGAATGGCAAAAGGGAAGAATAAAAATAAAAATATTGTTTAATAAATCTAAATTAGGAAATGTAAAGTAAAAGAACTTAAATGATAATGACAAAGAACTACTTAACTAAAACCAAATGAGGAACAAATAGACAAATACAAGAATCGAAATAATATAAAGAAAGTCAAAGAACTATAAGATAAGCAAGACGGAAGAAGAAAAGGGAAAAGGAAAGAGGATAAGAAGGGGAGCCCAGGGATCAGAAAGTGAAGATGCCAAGAAGGCGCCACTTTCACAAGATACAGGCACGCCTGAAGAAGGCCTACTCGGCCGAAACGTCGCGGCTATGCCTGTTGCTAATTAAAACCTAATAAGGTTAATTTTTGGAAACTCCACTGCCTTCGGGTGGTGGACCCAGCCCCCAGGAAGGACCGTGCACTAATCTGCCTCCCACTAGTTGGGGGGCAGACTTTAACTTCTAAACCTAATCCGCCAGCGCCTCCTGGGGGCATTAATTTTTAAGCACAATTTTTAGAAGCCCTAATGGCTCATACAACCCACCCATCCCAACATCCTAACCCTAACCAATTGTGATCTGGCCCTAACCCTAACCGATGGTGATCTGGCCCTAACCCTAACCGATGGTGATCTGGCCCTAACCCTAACCGATGGTAATCTGGCCCTAACCCTAACCGATGGTGGTCTACTCCTAACCCTAACCGATGGTAGTCTAGCCCTAACCCTAACCGATGGTGATCTGGCCCTAACCCTAACTGATGGTGATTTAATCCTAACCCTAATTGTGGTAATTTGGCCCTAACCCTAACCCTAATTGTGGTGATTTGGCCCTAACCCTAACCCTAATTGTGGTAATTTGGCCCTAACCCTAATTTGATTCATTTTAACTCTAGAATTTGAGAAACCCTACTCCAATCAATCCTATCCTTAGCTTAAACCCCAACCTAATAATCTATCCTTCAAGTCCTAAATATCCCTAACCCTAACCTTAACCCTATACCAAGCTGATGCCCGCTGTCCCTCAACCCAAATTATTTCCACTAACCCTACCCTGAAATCTAAGAACCTAAGTGTTAATAGCCCAAGAGGAGGCATATAAAAGGGGAAAAGAACCTAAAGTCCGCAAAACCCAGAATAAAAGGGGAAAAGGAACTAAAGTCCAAATGAAAATAACAAAGTCCGCAAAACCCAGAATAAGAAACAGAGGGGGAATAGTATAAAAGGGAGGCTTAGTTAAGGAAAGTAAGGAGGCGTGATAGGCAGTGCTGAAAGGCCAAACGTGGCAAAGGGGAGGAAAAGAGAAGAGGAAAGTCAAGGGAGAGGAGTGAAGATAGAATGAGTGGAAGAGAAGGGAATGGAAGGAAGGAAGAGAATGGCAAAAGGGAAGAATAAAAATAAAAATATTGTTTAATAAATCTAAATTAGGAAATGTAAAGTAAAAGAACTTAAATGATAATGACAAAGAACTACTTAACTAAAACCAAATGAGGAACAAATAGACAAATACAAGAATCGAAATAATATAAAGAAAGTCAAAGAACTATAAGATAAGCAAGACGGAAGAAGAAAAGGGAAAAGGAAAGAGGATAAGAAGGGGAGCCCAGGGATCAGAAAGTGAAGATGCCAAGAAGGCGCCACTTTCACAAGATACAGGCACGCCTGAAGAAGGCCTACTCGGCCGAAACGTCGCGGCTATGCCTGTTGCTAATTAAAACCTAATAAGGTTAATTTTTGGAAACTCCACTGCCTTCGGGTGGTGGACCCAGCCCCCAGGAAGGACCGTGCACTAATCTGCCTCCCACTAGTTGGGGGGCAGACTTTAACTTCTAAACCTAATCCGCCAGCGCCTCCTGGGGGCATTAATTTTTAAGCACAATTTTTAGAAGCCCTAATGGCTCATACAACCCACCCATCCCAACATCCTAACCCTAACCAATTGTGATCTGGCCCTAACCCTAACCGATGGTGATCTGGCCCTAACCCTAACCGATGGTGATCTGGCCCTAACCCTAACCGATGGTAATCTGGCCCTAACCCTAACCGATGGTGGTCTACTCCTAACCCTAACCGATGGTAGTCTAGCCCTAACCCTAACCGATGGTGATCTGGCCCTAACCCTAACTGATGGTGATTTAATCCTAACCCTAATTGTGGTAATTTGGCCCTAACCCTAACCCTAATTGTGGTGATTTGGCCCTAACCCTAACCCTAATTGTGGTAATTTGGCCCTAACCCTAATTTGATTCATTTTAACTCTAGAATTTGAGAAACCCTACTCCAATCAATCCTATCCTTAGCTTAAACCCCAACCTAATAATCTATCCTTCAAGTCCTAAATATCCCTAACCCTAACCTTAACCCTATACCAAGCTGATGCCCGCTGTCCCTCAACCCAAATTATTTCCACTAACCCTACCCTGAAATCTAAGAACCTAAGTGTTAATAGCCCAAGAGGAGGCATATAAAAGGGGAAAAGAACCTAAAGTCCGCAAAACCCAGAATAAAAGGGGAAAAGGAACTAAAGTCCAAATGAAAATAACAAAGTCCGCAAAACCCAGAATAAGAAACAGAGGGGGAATAGTATAAAAGGGAGGCTTAGTTAAGGAAAGTAAGGAGGCGTGATAGGCAGTGCTGAAAGGCCAAACGTGGCAAAGGGGAGGAAAAGAGAAGAGGAAAGTCAAGGGAGAGGAGTGAAGATAGAATGAGTGGAAGAGAAGGGAATGGAAGGAAGGAAGAGAATGGCAAAAGGGAAGAATAAAAATAAAAATATTGTTTAATAAATCTAAATTAGGAAATGTAAAGTAAAAGAACTTAAATGATAATGACAAAGAACTACTTAACTAAAACCAAATGAGGAACAAATAGACAAATACAAGAATCGAAATAATATAAAGAAAGTCAAAGAACTATAAGATAAGCAAGACGGAAGAAGAAAAGGGAAAAGGAAAGAGGATAAGAAGGGGAGCCCAGGGATCAGAAAGTGAAGATGCCAAGAAGGCGCCACTTTCACAAGATACAGGCACGCCTGAAGAAGGCCTACTCGGCCGAAACGTCGCGGCTATGCCTGTTGCTAATTAAAACCTAATAAGGTTAATTTTTGGAAACTCCACTGCCTTCGGGTGGTGGACCCAGCCCCCAGGAAGGACCGTGCACTAATCTGCCTCCCACTAGTTGGGGGGCAGACTTTAACTTCTAAACCTAATCCGCCAGCGCCTCCTGGGGGCATTAATTTTTAAGCACAATTTTTAGAAGCCCTAATGGCTCATACAACCCACCCATCCCAACATCCTAACCCTAACCAATTGTGATCTGGCCCTAACCCTAACCGATGGTGATCTGGCCCTAACCCTAACCGATGGTGATCTGGCCCTAACCCTAACCGATGGTAATCTGGCCCTAACCCTAACCGATGGTGGTCTACTCCTAACCCTAACCGATGGTAGTCTAGCCCTAACCCTAACCGATGGTGATCTGGCCCTAACCCTAACTGATGGTGATTTAATCCTAACCCTAATTGTGGTAATTTGGCCCTAACCCTAACCCTAATTGTGGTGATTTGGCCCTAACCCTAACCCTAATTGTGGTAATTTGGCCCTAACCCTAATTTGATTCATTTTAACTCTAGAATTTGAGAAACCCTACTCCAATCAATCCTATCCTTAGCTTAAACCCCAACCTAATAATCTATCCTTCAAGTCCTAAATATCCCTAACCCTAACCTTAACCCTATACCAAGCTGATGCCCGCTGTCCCTCAACCCAAATTATTTCCACTAACCCTACCCTGAAATCTAAGAACCTAAGTGTTAATAGCCCAAGAGGAGGCATATAAAAGGGGAAAAGAACCTAAAGTCCGCAAAACCCAGAATAAAAGGGGAAAAGGAACTAAAGTCCAAATGAAAATAACAAAGTCCGCAAAACCCAGAATAAGAAACAGAGGGGGAATAGTATAAAAGGGAGGCTTAGTTAAGGAAAGTAAGGAGGCGTGATAGGCAGTGCTGAAAGGCCAAACGTGGCAAAGGGGAGGAAAAGAGAAGAGGAAAGTCAAGGGAGAGGAGTGAAGATAGAATGAGTGGAAGAGAAGGGAATGGAAGGAAGGAAGAGAATGGCAAAAGGGAAGAATAAAAATAAAAATATTGTTTAATAAATCTAAATTAGGAAATGTAAAGTAAAAGAACTTAAATGATAATGACAAAGAACTACTTAACTAAAACCAAATGAGGAACAAATAGACAAATACAAGAATCGAAATAATATAAAGAAAGTCAAAGAACTATAAGATAAGCAAGACGGAAGAAGAAAAGGGAAAAGGAAAGAGGATAAGAAGGGGAGCCCAGGGATCAGAAAGTGAAGATGCCAAGAAGGCGCCACTTTCACAAGATACAGGCACGCCTGAAGAAGGCCTACTCGGCCGAAACGTCGCGGCTATGCCTGTTGCTAATTAAAACCTAATAAGGTTAATTTTTGGAAACTCCACTGCCTTCGGGTGGTGGACCCAGCCCCCAGGAAGGACCGTGCACTAATCTGCCTCCCACTAGTTGGGGGGCAGACTTTAACTTCTAAACCTAATCCGCCAGCGCCTCCTGGGGGCATTAATTTTTAAGCACAATTTTTAGAAGCCCTAATGGCTCATACAACCCACCCATCCCAACATCCTAACCCTAACCAATTGTGATCTGGCCCTAACCCTAACCGATGGTGATCTGGCCCTAACCCTAACCGATGGTGATCTGGCCCTAACCCTAACCGATGGTAATCTGGCCCTAACCCTAACCGATGGTGGTCTACTCCTAACCCTAACCGATGGTAGTCTAGCCCTAACCCTAACCGATGGTGATCTGGCCCTAACCCTAACTGATGGTGATTTAATCCTAACCCTAATTGTGGTAATTTGGCCCTAACCCTAACCCTAATTGTGGTGATTTGGCCCTAACCCTAACCCTAATTGTGGTAATTTGGCCCTAACCCTAATTTGATTCATTTTAACTCTAGAATTTGAGAAACCCTACTCCAATCAATCCTATCCTTAGCTTAAACCCCAACCTAATAATCTATCCTTCAAGTCCTAAATATCCCTAACCCTAACCTTAACCCTATACCAAGCTGATGCCCGCTGTCCCTCAACCCAAATTATTTCCACTAACCCTACCCTGAAATCTAAGAACCTAAGTGTTAATAGCCCAAGAGGAGGCATATAAAAGGGGAAAAGAACCTAAAGTCCGCAAAACCCAGAATAAAAGGGGAAAAGGAACTAAAGTCCAAATGAAAATAACAAAGTCCGCAAAACCCAGAATAAGAAACAGAGGGGGAATAGTATAAAAGGGAGGCTTAGTTAAGGAAAGTAAGGAGGCGTGATAGGCAGTGCTGAAAGGCCAAACGTGGCAAAGGGGAGGAAAAGAGAAGAGGAAAGTCAAGGGAGAGGAGTGAAGATAGAATGAGTGGAAGAGAAGGGAATGGAAGGAAGGAAGAGAATGGCAAAAGGGAAGAATAAAAATAAAAATATTGTTTAATAAATCTAAATTAGGAAATGTAAAGTAAAAGAACTTAAATGATAATGACAAAGAACTACTTAACTAAAACCAAATGAGGAACAAATAGACAAATACAAGAATCGAAATAATATAAAGAAAGTCAAAGAACTATAAGATAAGCAAGACGGAAGAAGAAAAGGGAAAAGGAAAGAGGATAAGAAGGGGAGCCCAGGGATCAGAAAGTGAAGATGCCAAGAAGGCGCCACTTTCACAAGATACAGGCACGCCTGAAGAAGGCCTACTCGGCCGAAACGTCGCGGCTATGCCTGTTGCTAATTAAAACCTAATAAGGTTAATTTTTGGAAACTCCACTGCCTTCGGGTGGTGGACCCAGCCCCCAGGAAGGACCGTGCACTAATCTGCCTCCCACTAGTTGGGGGGCAGACTTTAACTTCTAAACCTAATCCGCCAGCGCCTCCTGGGGGCATTAATTTTTAAGCACAATTTTTAGAAGCCCTAATGGCTCATACAACCCACCCATCCCAACATCCTAACCCTAACCAATTGTGATCTGGCCCTAACCCTAACCGATGGTGATCTGGCCCTAACCCTAACCGATGGTGATCTGGCCCTAACCCTAACCGATGGTAATCTGGCCCTAACCCTAACCGATGGTGGTCTACTCCTAACCCTAACCGATGGTAGTCTAGCCCTAACCCTAACCGATGGTGATCTGGCCCTAACCCTAACTGATGGTGATTTAATCCTAACCCTAATTGTGGTAATTTGGCCCTAACCCTAACCCTAATTGTGGTGATTTGGCCCTAACCCTAACCCTAATTGTGGTAATTTGGCCCTAACCCTAATTTGATTCATTTTAACTCTAGAATTTGAGAAACCCTACTCCAATCAATCCTATCCTTAGCTTAAACCCCAACCTAATAATCTATCCTTCAAGTCCTAAATATCCCTAACCCTAACCTTAACCCTATACCAAGCTGATGCCCGCTGTCCCTCAACCCAAATTATTTCCACTAACCCTACCCTGAAATCTAAGAACCTAAGTGTTAATAGCCCAAGAGGAGGCATATAAAAGGGGAAAAGAACCTAAAGTCCGCAAAACCCAGAATAAAAGGGGAAAAGGAACTAAAGTCCAAATGAAAATAACAAAGTCCGCAAAACCCAGAATAAGAAACAGAGGGGGAATAGTATAAAAGGGAGGCTTAGTTAAGGAAAGTAAGGAGGCGTGATAGGCAGTGCTGAAAGGCCAAACGTGGCAAAGGGGAGGAAAAGAGAAGAGGAAAGTCAAGGGAGAGGAGTGAAGATAGAATGAGTGGAAGAGAAGGGAATGGAAGGAAGGAAGAGAATGGCAAAAGGGAAGAATAAAAATAAAAATATTGTTTAATAAATCTAAATTAGGAAATGTAAAGTAAAAGAACTTAAATGATAATGACAAAGAACTACTTAACTAAAACCAAATGAGGAACAAATAGACAAATACAAGAATCGAAATAATATAAAGAAAGTCAAAGAACTATAAGATAAGCAAGACGGAAGAAGAAAAGGGAAAAGGAAAGAGGATAAGAAGGGGAGCCCAGGGATCAGAAAGTGAAGATGCCAAGAAGGCGCCACTTTCACAAGATACAGGCACGCCTGAAGAAGGCCTACTCGGCCGAAACGTCGCGGCTATGCCTGTTGCTAATTAAAACCTAATAAGGTTAATTTTTGGAAACTCCACTGCCTTCGGGTGGTGGACCCAGCCCCCAGGAAGGACCGTGCACTAATCTGCCTCCCACTAGTTGGGGGGCAGACTTTAACTTCTAAACCTAATCCGCCAGCGCCTCCTGGGGGCATTAATTTTTAAGCACAATTTTTAGAAGCCCTAATGGCTCATACAACCCACCCATCCCAACATCCTAACCCTAACCAATTGTGATCTGGCCCTAACCCTAACCGATGGTGATCTGGCCCTAACCCTAACCGATGGTGATCTGGCCCTAACCCTAACCGATGGTAATCTGGCCCTAACCCTAACCGATGGTGGTCTACTCCTAACCCTAACCGATGGTAGTCTAGCCCTAACCCTAACCGATGGTGATCTGGCCCTAACCCTAACTGATGGTGATTTAATCCTAACCCTAATTGTGGTAATTTGGCCCTAACCCTAACCCTAATTGTGGTGATTTGGCCCTAACCCTAACCCTAATTGTGGTAATTTGGCCCTAACCCTAATTTGATTCATTTTAACTCTAGAATTTGAGAAACCCTACTCCAATCAATCCTATCCTTAGCTTAAACCCCAACCTAATAATCTATCCTTCAAGTCCTAAATATCCCTAACCCTAACCTTAACCCTATACCAAGCTGATGCCCGCTGTCCCTCAACCCAAATTATTTCCACTAACCCTACCCTGAAATCTAAGAACCTAAGTGTTAATAGCCCAAGAGGAGGCATATAAAAGGGGAAAAGAACCTAAAGTCCGCAAAACCCAGAATAAAAGGGGAAAAGGAACTAAAGTCCAAATGAAAATAACAAAGTCCGCAAAACCCAGAATAAGAAACAGAGGGGGAATAGTATAAAAGGGAGGCTTAGTTAAGGAAAGTAAGGAGGCGTGATAGGCAGTGCTGAAAGGCCAAACGTGGCAAAGGGGAGGAAAAGAGAAGAGGAAAGTCAAGGGAGAGGAGTGAAGATAGAATGAGTGGAAGAGAAGGGAATGGAAGGAAGGAAGAGAATGGCAAAAGGGAAGAATAAAAATAAAAATATTGTTTAATAAATCTAAATTAGGAAATGTAAAGTAAAAGAACTTAAATGATAATGACAAAGAACTACTTAACTAAAACCAAATGAGGAACAAATAGACAAATACAAGAATCGAAATAATATAAAGAAAGTCAAAGAACTATAAGATAAGCAAGACGGAAGAAGAAAAGGGAAAAGGAAAGAGGATAAGAAGGGGAGCCCAGGGATCAGAAAGTGAAGATGCCAAGAAGGCGCCACTTTCACAAGATACAGGCACGCCTGAAGAAGGCCTACTCGGCCGAAACGTCGCGGCTATGCCTGTTGCTAATTAAAACCTAATAAGGTTAATTTTTGGAAACTCCACTGCCTTCGGGTGGTGGACCCAGCCCCCAGGAAGGACCGTGCACTAATCTGCCTCCCACTAGTTGGGGGGCAGACTTTAACTTCTAAACCTAACCCTAACCCTAAACCTAACCTCCGTGAAATTTGATCAATCCCCAACCCTATTCTAAATTCTGAACTAATGCCCCCTGTTTTTAACCCTAACTGGCTCTCACTAAACCTACTCTGACCCCAAATAAATAAATAAGCCCTAAGAATAAGGAACAGTATAAAAGGGAAAAACAGAACTCTAGTATGAGGAACGGGAGAGAAACGTTTAAGTGTAGAAGAGGAAAGGTAAAGACAGTGTAGGAGCACAGGGGAGGAAAGTATAATGGAAGTGAAGGGGAGAGAGAGACATGGCAACGGAGGAGAAGATAGAGGGAGGAAGGGAAGTGTGAAGGATGAAAAGGATTGTAACATTAACAAATGGAATTAAAACCAAATAAGGATTGTAAAAACCTAAATAAGAGAGAAGAATAAGTATAAATTAAAACTGAATAAGGATTGTAATAAAGACTAAATTGAAGATAGAGGGAAGGAAGGGAAGTGTGAAGGATGAGAAATTAAACCAAATCAGGATTATAAAAACTCAAATAAGAAGCATTAATAAATTAAACTAAATTGAAGATAGAGGGAAGGAAGGGAAGAATTAAAACCAAATAAGGATTGTAAAAACTTAAATGAGAGATTAGAATAAGTAAAAATTAAAACCGAATAAGGATTGTAATAGGGAATAAATTAGTTAAAGGGTAGTTATAGGAGAGGTGAAGAAGGAAAAGGTCAAGTATGAAGAAGGAAAAGGGAAAAGAGAGAAGAACAAAATGGGATAGCCTAAAAGGGATATAAGTGGAGAGAAGCTAAGTCAGTTCCACACTTTTGCATGCTGGCTCCGCCTGAGGAAGGCCAAAACAGGCCGAAACGTCGCGGCACAGGCCAGTTGCCTAAAAGACCAGTATGGTCAATTTTTGGAACCCCCACCACCTACGGGTGGTGGACCCAGCCCCCAGGAAGGACAGTGCAATCCTTCCCACTTCGGTGGGTTGGGCATCAGTCCCTAACTCCTAATCCGCCAGTGCCTCCTGGGGGTGCTAAATTTTTAAGCCCTAGTGGCTATATCCCCTAACCCCATTCCATCCAATTTTTAAACCTAATATCCTAACCCTCCATAACCCTAACCCTAACCCTAACCCTAATCTGGTGCCTAACCCTAACCCTAATCTGGCCCCTAACCCTAACCCTAACCCTAATCTGGCCCCTAACCCTAACCCTAACCCTAATCTGGCCCCTAACCCTAACCCTAACCCTAATCTGGCTCATAATCCTAACCCTAACCCTAACCCTAACCCTAACCTAATTTGATGTATAGCCCCCCACCCTATCCTAACCCTAAACCTAACCTCCGTGAAATTTGATCAATCCCCAACCCTATTCTAAATTCTGAACTAATGCCCCCTGTTTTTAACCCTAACTGGCTCTCACTAAACCTACTCTGACCCCAAATAAATAAATAAGCCCTAAGAATAAGGAACAGTATAAAAGGGAAAAACAGAACTCTAGTATGAGGAACGGGAGAGAAACGTTTAAGTGTAGAAGAGGAAAGGTAAAGACAGTGTAGGAGCACAGGGGAGGAAAGTATAATGGAAGTGAAGGGGAGAGAGAGACATGGCAACGGAGGAGAAGATAGAGGGAGGAAGGGAAGTGTGAAGGATGAAAAGGATTGTAACATTAACAAATGGAATTAAAACCAAATAAGGATTGTAAAAACCTAAATAAGAGAGAAGAATAAGTATAAATTAAAACTGAATAAGGATTGTAATAAAGACTAAATTGAAGATAGAGGGAAGGAAGGGAAGTGTGAAGGATGAGAAATTAAACCAAATCAGGATTATAAAAACTCAAATAAGAAGCATTAATAAATTAAACTAAATTGAAGATAGAGGGAAGGAAGGGAAGAATTAAAACCAAATAAGGATTGTAAAAACTTAAATGAGAGATTAGAATAAGTAAAAATTAAAACCGAATAAGGATTGTAATAGGGAATAAATTAGTTAAAGGGTAGTTATAGGAGAGGTGAAGAAGGAAAAGGTCAAGTATGAAGAAGGAAAAGGGAAAAGAGAGAAGAACAAAATGGGATAGCCTAAAAGGGATATAAGTGGAGAGAAGCTAAGTCAGTTCCACACTTTTGCATGCTGGCTCCGCCTGAGGAAGGCCAAAACAGGCCGAAACGTCGCGGCACAGGCCAGTTGCCTAAAAGACCAGTATGGTCAATTTTTGGAACCCCCACCACCTACGGGTGGTGGACCCAGCCCCCAGGAAGGACAGTGCAATCCTTCCCACTTCGGTGGGTTGGGCATCAGTCCCTAACTCCTAACCCTAACCCTAACCCTAACCCTAACCCTAACCCTAACCCTAACCCTAACCCTAACCCTAACCGATGGTGATCTGGCCCTAACCCTAACCGATGGTAATCTGGCCCTAACCCTAACCGATGGTGGTCTACTCCTAACCCTAACCGATGGTAGTCTAGCCCTAACCCTAACCGATGGTGATCTGGCCCTAACCCTAACTGATGGTGATTTAATCCTAACCCTAATTGTGGTAATTTGGCCCTAACTCTAACCCTAATTGTGGTGATTTGGCCCTAACCCTAACCCTAATTGTGGTAATTTGGCCCTAACCCTAATTTGATTTATTTTAACACTAGAATTTGAGAAACCCCACTCCAATCAATCCTATCCTTAGCTTAAACCCCAACCCAATAATCTATCCTTCAAGTCCTAAATATCCCTAACCCTAACCTTAACCCTATACCAAGCTGATGCCCGCTGTCCCTCAACCCAAATTATTTCCACTAACCCTACCCTGAAATCTAAGAACCTAAGTGTTAATAGCCCAAGAGGAGGCATATAAAAGGGGAAAAGAACCTAAAGTCCGCATAACCCAGAATAAAAGGGGAAAAGAAACTAAAGTCCAAATGAAAATAACAAAGTCCGCAAAACCCAGAATAAGAAACAGAGGGGGAATAGTATAAAAGGGAGGCTTAGTTAAGGAAAGTAAGGAGGCGTGATAGGCAGTGCTGAAAGGCCAAACGTGGCAAAGGGGAGGAAAAGAGAAGAGGAAAGTCAAGGGAGAGGAGTGAAGATAGAATGAGTGGAAGAGAAGGGAATGGAAGGAAGGAAGAGAATGGCAAAAGGGAAGAATAAAAATAAAAATATTGTTTAATAAATCTAAATTAGGAAATGTAAAGTAAGAGAACTTAAATGATAATGACAAAGAACTACTTAACTAAAACCAAATGAGGAACAAATAAACAAATACAAGAATCGAAATAATATAAAGAAAGTCTAAGAACTATAAGATAAGCAAGACGGAAGAAGAAAAGGGAAAAGGAAAGAGGATAAGAAGGGGAGCCCAGGGATCAGAAAGTGAAGATGCCAAGAAGGCGCCACTTTCCAAGATACAGGCACGCCTGAAGAAGGCCTACTCGGCCGAAACGTCGCGGCTATGCCTGTTGCTAATTAAAACCTAATAAGGTTAATTTTTGGAAACTCCACTGCCTTCGGGTGGTGGACCCAGCCCCCAGGAAGGACCGTGCACTAATCTGCCTCCCACTAGTTGGGGGGCAGACTTTAACTTCTAAACCTAATCCGCCAGCGCCTCCTGGGGGCATTAATTTTTAAGCACAATTTTTAGAAGCCCTAATGGCTCATACAACCCACCCATCCCAACATCCTAACCCTAACCAATTGTGATCTGGCCCTAACCCTAACCGATGGTGATCTGGCCCTAACCCTAACCGATGGTGATCTGGCCCTAACCCTAACCGATGGTAATCTGGCCCTAACCCTAACCGATGGTGGTCTACTCCTAACCCTAACCGATGGTAGTCTAGCCCTAACCCTAACCGATGGTGATCTGGCCCTAACCCTAACTGATGGTGATTTAATCCTAACCCTAATTGTGGTAATTTGGCCCTAACTCTAACCCTAATTGTGGTGATTTGGCCCTAACCCTAACCCTAATTGTGGTAATTTGGCCCTAACCCTAATTTGATTTATTTTAACACTAGAATTTGAGAAACCCCACTCCAATCAATCCTATCCTTAGCTTAAACCCCAACCCAATAATCTATCCTTCAAGTCCTAAATATCCCTAACCCTAACCTTAACCCTATACCAAGCTGATGCCCGCTGTCCCTCAACCCAAATTATTTCCACTAACCCTACCCTGAAATCTAAGAACCTAAGTGTTAATAGCCCAAGAGGAGGCATATAAAAGGGGAAAAGAACCTAAAGTCCGCATAACCCAGAATAAAAGGGGAAAAGAAACTAAAGTCCAAATGAAAATAACAAAGTCCGCAAAACCCAGAATAAGAAACAGAGGGGGAATAGTATAAAAGGGAGGCTTAGTTAAGGAAAGTAAGGAGGCGTGATAGGCAGTGCTGAAAGGCCAAACGTGGCAAAGGGGAGGAAAAGAGAAGAGGAAAGTCAAGGGAGAGGAGTGAAGATAGAATGAGTGGAAGAGAAGGGAATGGAAGGAAGGAAGAGAATGGCAAAAGGGAAGAATAAAAATAAAAATATTGTTTAATAAATCTAAATTAGGAAATGTAAAGTAAGAGAACTTAAATGATAATGACAAAGAACTACTTAACTAAAACCAAATGAGGAACAAATAAACAAATACAAGAATCGAAATAATATAAAGAAAGTCTAAGAACTATAAGATAAGCAAGACGGAAGAAGAAAAGGGAAAAGGAAAGAGGATAAGAAGGGGAGCCCAGGGATCAGAAAGTGAAGATGCCAAGAAGGCGCCACTTTCCAAGATACAGGCACGCCTGAAGAAGGCCTACTCGGCCGAAACGTCGCGGCTATGCCTGTTGCTAATTAAAACCTAATAAGGTTAATTTTTGGAAACTCCACTGCCTTCGGGTGGTGGACCCAGCCCCCAGGAAGGACCGTGCACTAATCTGCCTCCCACTAGTTGGGGGGCAGACTTTAACTTCTAAACCTAATCCGCCAGCGCCTCCTGGGGGCATTAATTTTTAAGCACAATTTTTAGAAGCCCTAATGGCTCATACAACCCACCCATCCCAACATCCTAACCCTAACCAATTGTGATCTGGCCCTAACCCTAACCGATGGTGATCTGGCCCTAACCCTAACCGATGGTGATCTGGCCCTAACCCTAACCGATGGTAATCTGGCCCTAACCCTAACCGATGGTGGTCTACTCCTAACCCTAACCGATGGTAGTCTAGCCCTAACCCTAACCGATGGTGATCTGGCCCTAACCCTAACTGATGGTGATTTAATCCTAACCCTAATTGTGGTAATTTGGCCCTAACTCTAACCCTAATTGTGGTGATTTGGCCCTAACCCTAACCCTAATTGTGGTAATTTGGCCCTAACCCTAATTTGATTTATTTTAACACTAGAATTTGAGAAACCCCACTCCAATCAATCCTATCCTTAGCTTAAACCCCAACCCAATAATCTATCCTTCAAGTCCTAAATATCCCTAACCCTAACCTTAACCCTATACCAAGCTGATGCCCGCTGTCCCTCAACCCAAATTATTTCCACTAACCCTACCCTGAAATCTAAGAACCTAAGTGTTAATAGCCCAAGAGGAGGCATATAAAAGGGGAAAAGAACCTAAAGTCCGCATAACCCAGAATAAAAGGGGAAAAGAAACTAAAGTCCAAATGAAAATAACAAAGTCCGCAAAACCCAGAATAAGAAACAGAGGGGGAATAGTATAAAAGGGAGGCTTAGTTAAGGAAAGTAAGGAGGCGTGATAGGCAGTGCTGAAAGGCCAAACGTGGCAAAGGGGAGGAAAAGAGAAGAGGAAAGTCAAGGGAGAGGAGTGAAGATAGAATGAGTGGAAGAGAAGGGAATGGAAGGAAGGAAGAGAATGGCAAAAGGGAAGAATAAAAATAAAAATATTGTTTAATAAATCTAAATTAGGAAATGTAAAGTAAGAGAACTTAAATGATAATGACAAAGAACTACTTAACTAAAACCAAATGAGGAACAAATAAACAAATACAAGAATCGAAATAATATAAAGAAAGTCTAAGAACTATAAGATAAGCAAGACGGAAGAAGAAAAGGGAAAAGGAAAGAGGATAAGAAGGGGAGCCCAGGGATCAGAAAGTGAAGATGCCAAGAAGGCGCCACTTTCCAAGATACAGGCACGCCTGAAGAAGGCCTACTCGGCCGAAACGTCGCGGCTATGCCTGTTGCTAATTAAAACCTAATAAGGTTAATTTTTGGAAACTCCACTGCCTTCGGGTGGTGGACCCAGCCCCCAGGAAGGACCGTGCACTAATCTGCCTCCCACTAGTTGGGGGGCAGACTTTAACTTCTAAACCTAATCCGCCAGCGCCTCCTGGGGGCATTAATTTTTAAGCACAATTTTTAGAAGCCCTAATGGCTCATACAACCCACCCATCCCAACATCCTAACCCTAACCAATTGTGATCTGGCCCTAACCCTAACCGATGGTGATCTGGCCCTAACCCTAACCGATGGTGATCTGGCCCTAACCCTAACCGATGGTAATCTGGCCCTAACCCTAACCGATGGTGGTCTACTCCTAACCCTAACCGATGGTAGTCTAGCCCTAACCCTAACCGATGGTGATCTGGCCCTAACCCTAACTGATGGTGATTTAATCCTAACCCTAATTGTGGTAATTTGGCCCTAACTCTAACCCTAATTGTGGTGATTTGGCCCTAACCCTAACCCTAATTGTGGTAATTTGGCCCTAACCCTAATTTGATTTATTTTAACACTAGAATTTGAGAAACCCCACTCCAATCAATCCTATCCTTAGCTTAAACCCCAACCCAATAATCTATCCTTCAAGTCCTAAATATCCCTAACCCTAACCTTAACCCTATACCAAGCTGATGCCCGCTGTCCCTCAACCCAAATTATTTCCACTAACCCTACCCTGAAATCTAAGAACCTAAGTGTTAATAGCCCAAGAGGAGGCATATAAAAGGGGAAAAGAACCTAAAGTCCGCATAACCCAGAATAAAAGGGGAAAAGAAACTAAAGTCCAAATGAAAATAACAAAGTCCGCAAAACCCAGAATAAGAAACAGAGGGGGAATAGTATAAAAGGGAGGCTTAGTTAAGGAAAGTAAGGAGGCGTGATAGGCAGTGCTGAAAGGCCAAACGTGGCAAAGGGGAGGAAAAGAGAAGAGGAAAGTCAAGGGAGAGGAGTGAAGATAGAATGAGTGGAAGAGAAGGGAATGGAAGGAAGGAAGAGAATGGCAAAAGGGAAGAATAAAAATAAAAATATTGTTTAATAAATCTAAATTAGGAAATGTAAAGTAAGAGAACTTAAATGATAATGACAAAGAACTACTTAACTAAAACCAAATGAGGAACAAATAAACAAATACAAGAATCGAAATAATATAAAGAAAGTCTAAGAACTATAAGATAAGCAAGACGGAAGAAGAAAAGGGAAAAGGAAAGAGGATAAGAAGGGGAGCCCAGGGATCAGAAAGTGAAGATGCCAAGAAGGCGCCACTTTCCAAGATACAGGCACGCCTGAAGAAGGCCTACTCGGCCGAAACGTCGCGGCTATGCCTGTTGCTAATTAAAACCTAATAAGGTTAATTTTTGGAAACTCCACTGCCTTCGGGTGGTGGACCCAGCCCCCAGGAAGGACCGTGCACTAATCTGCCTCCCACTAGTTGGGGGGCAGACTTTAACTTCTAAACCTAATCCGCCAGCGCCTCCTGGGGGCATTAATTTTTAAGCACAATTTTTAGAAGCCCTAATGGCTCATACAACCCACCCATCCCAACATCCTAACCCTAACCAATTGTGATCTGGCCCTAACCCTAACCGATGGTGATCTGGCCCTAACCCTAACCGATGGTGATCTGGCCCTAACCCTAACCGATGGTAATCTGGCCCTAACCCTAACCGATGGTGGTCTACTCCTAACCCTAACCGATGGTAGTCTAGCCCTAACCCTAACCGATGGTGATCTGGCCCTAACCCTAACTGATGGTGATTTAATCCTAACCCTAATTGTGGTAATTTGGCCCTAACTCTAACCCTAATTGTGGTGATTTGGCCCTAACCCTAACCCTAATTGTGGTAATTTGGCCCTAACCCTAATTTGATTTATTTTAACACTAGAATTTGAGAAACCCCACTCCAATCAATCCTATCCTTAGCTTAAACCCCAACCCAATAATCTATCCTTCAAGTCCTAAATATCCCTAACCCTAACCTTAACCCTATACCAAGCTGATGCCCGCTGTCCCTCAACCCAAATTATTTCCACTAACCCTACCCTGAAATCTAAGAACCTAAGTGTTAATAGCCCAAGAGGAGGCATATAAAAGGGGAAAAGAACCTAAAGTCCGCATAACCCAGAATAAAAGGGGAAAAGAAACTAAAGTCCAAATGAAAATAACAAAGTCCGCAAAACCCAGAATAAGAAACAGAGGGGGAATAGTATAAAAGGGAGGCTTAGTTAAGGAAAGTAAGGAGGCGTGATAGGCAGTGCTGAAAGGCCAAACGTGGCAAAGGGGAGGAAAAGAGAAGAGGAAAGTCAAGGGAGAGGAGTGAAGATAGAATGAGTGGAAGAGAAGGGAATGGAAGGAAGGAAGAGAATGGCAAAAGGGAAGAATAAAAATAAAAATATTGTTTAATAAATCTAAATTAGGAAATGTAAAGTAAGAGAACTTAAATGATAATGACAAAGAACTACTTAACTAAAACCAAATGAGGAACAAATAAACAAATACAAGAATCGAAATAATATAAAGAAAGTCTAAGAACTATAAGATAAGCAAGACGGAAGAAGAAAAGGGAAAAGGAAAGAGGATAAGAAGGGGAGCCCAGGGATCAGAAAGTGAAGATGCCAAGAAGGCGCCACTTTCCAAGATACAGGCACGCCTGAAGAAGGCCTACTCGGCCGAAACGTCGCGGCTATGCCTGTTGCTAATTAAAACCTAATAAGGTTAATTTTTGGAAACTCCACTGCCTTCGGGTGGTGGACCCAGCCCCCAGGAAGGACCGTGCACTAATCTGCCTCCCACTAGTTGGGGGGCAGACTTTAACTTCTAAACCTAATCCGCCAGCGCCTCCTGGGGGCATTAATTTTTAAGCACAATTTTTAGAAGCCCTAATGGCTCATACAACCCACCCATCCCAACATCCTAACCCTAACCAATTGTGATCTGGCCCTAACCCTAACCGATGGTGATCTGGCCCTAACCCTAACCGATGGTGATCTGGCCCTAACCCTAACCGATGGTAATCTGGCCCTAACCCTAACCGATGGTGGTCTACTCCTAACCCTAACCGATGGTAGTCTAGCCCTAACCCTAACCGATGGTGATCTGGCCCTAACCCTAACTGATGGTGATTTAATCCTAACCCTAATTGTGGTAATTTGGCCCTAACTCTAACCCTAATTGTGGTGATTTGGCCCTAACCCTAACCCTAATTGTGGTAATTTGGCCCTAACCCTAATTTGATTTATTTTAACACTAGAATTTGAGAAACCCCACTCCAATCAATCCTATCCTTAGCTTAAACCCCAACCCAATAATCTATCCTTCAAGTCCTAAATATCCCTAACCCTAACCTTAACCCTATACCAAGCTGATGCCCGCTGTCCCTCAACCCAAATTATTTCCACTAACCCTACCCTGAAATCTAAGAACCTAAGTGTTAATAGCCCAAGAGGAGGCATATAAAAGGGGAAAAGAACCTAAAGTCCGCATAACCCAGAATAAAAGGGGAAAAGAAACTAAAGTCCAAATGAAAATAACAAAGTCCGCAAAACCCAGAATAAGAAACAGAGGGGGAATAGTATAAAAGGGAGGCTTAGTTAAGGAAAGTAAGGAGGCGTGATAGGCAGTGCTGAAAGGCCAAACGTGGCAAAGGGGAGGAAAAGAGAAGAGGAAAGTCAAGGGAGAGGAGTGAAGATAGAATGAGTGGAAGAGAAGGGAATGGAAGGAAGGAAGAGAATGGCAAAAGGGAAGAATAAAAATAAAAATATTGTTTAATAAATCTAAATTAGGAAATGTAAAGTAAGAGAACTTAAATGATAATGACAAAGAACTACTTAACTAAAACCAAATGAGGAACAAATAAACAAATACAAGAATCGAAATAATATAAAGAAAGTCTAAGAACTATAAGATAAGCAAGACGGAAGAAGAAAAGGGAAAAGGAAAGAGGATAAGAAGGGGAGCCCAGGGATCAGAAAGTGAAGATGCCAAGAAGGCGCCACTTTCCAAGATACAGGCACGCCTGAAGAAGGCCTACTCGGCCGAAACGTCGCGGCTATGCCTGTTGCTAATTAAAACCTAATAAGGTTAATTTTTGGAAACTCCACTGCCTTCGGGTGGTGGACCCAGCCCCCAGGAAGGACCGTGCACTAATCTGCCTCCCACTAGTTGGGGGGCAGACTTTAACTTCTAAACCTAATCCGCCAGCGCCTCCTGGGGGCATTAATTTTTAAGCACAATTTTTAGAAGCCCTAATGGCTCATACAACCCACCCATCCCAACATCCTAACCCTAACCAATTGTGATCTGGCCCTAACCCTAACCGATGGTGATCTGGCCCTAACCCTAACCGATGGTGATCTGGCCCTAACCCTAACCGATGGTAATCTGGCCCTAACCCTAACCGATGGTGGTCTACTCCTAACCCTAACCGATGGTAGTCTAGCCCTAACCCTAACCGATGGTGATCTGGCCCTAACCCTAACTGATGGTGATTTAATCCTAACCCTAATTGTGGTAATTTGGCCCTAACTCTAACCCTAATTGTGGTGATTTGGCCCTAACCCTAACCCTAATTGTGGTAATTTGGCCCTAACCCTAATTTGATTTATTTTAACACTAGAATTTGAGAAACCCCACTCCAATCAATCCTATCCTTAGCTTAAACCCCAACCCAATAATCTATCCTTCAAGTCCT
This sequence comes from Aulostomus chinensis, assembly GCF_037954235.1. NCBI lineage: Eukaryota > Metazoa > Chordata > Actinopteri > Syngnathiformes > Aulostomidae > Aulostomus > Aulostomus chinensis. Next base: position 27,017 of record NW_028234168.1, read on the forward strand.
AAATATCCCTAACCCTAACCTTAACCCTATACCAAGCTGATGCCCGCTGTCCCTCAACCCAAATTATTTCCACTAACCCTACCCTGAAATCTAAGAACCTAAGTGTTAATAGCCCAAGAGGAGGCATATAAAAGGGGAAAAGAACCTAAAGTCCGCATAACCCAGAATAAAAGGGGAAAAGAAACTAAAGTCCAAATGAAAATAACAAAGTCCGCAAAACCCAGAATAAGAAACAGAGGGGGAATAGTATAAAAGGGAGGCTTAGTTAAGGAAAGTAAGGAGGCGTGATAGGCAGTGCTGAAAGGCCAAACGTGGCAAAGGGGAGGAAAAGAGAAGAGGAAAGTCAAGGGAGAGGAGTGAAGATAGAATGAGTGGAAGAGAAGGGAATGGAAGGAAGGAAGAGAATGGCAAAAGGGAAGAATAAAAATAAAAATATTGTTTAATAAATCTAAATTAGGAAATGTAAAGTAAGAGAACTTAAATGATAATGACAAAGAACTACTTAACTAAAACCAAATGAGGAACAAATAAACAAATACAAGAATCGAAATAATATAAAGAAAGTCTAAGAACTATAAGATAAGCAAGACGGAAGAAGAAAAGGGAAAAGGAAAGAGGATAAGAAGGGGAGCCCAGGGATCAGAAAGTGAAGATGCCAAGAAGGCGCCACTTTCCAAGATACAGGCACGCCTGAAGAAGGCCTACTCGGCCGAAACGTCGCGGCTATGCCTGTTGCTAATTAAAACCTAATAAGGTTAATTTTTGGAAACTCCACTGCCTTCGGGTGGTGGACCCAGCCCCCAGGAAGGACCGTGCACTAATCTGCCTCCCACTAGTTGGGGGGCAGACTTTAACTTCTAAACCTAATCCGCCAGCGCCTCCTGGGGGCATTAATTTTTAAGCACAATTTTTAGAAGCCCTAATGGCTCATACAACCCACCCATCCCAACATCCTAACCCTAACCAATTGTGATCTGGCCCTAACCCTAACCGATGGTGATCTGGCCCTAACCCTAACCGATGGTGATCTGGCCCTAACCCTAACCGATGGTAATCTGGCCCTAACCCTAACCGATGGTGGTCTACTCCTAACCCTAACCGATGGTAGTCTAGCCCTAACCCTAACCGATGGTGATCTGGCCCTAACCCTAACTGATGGTGATTTAATCCTAACCCTAATTGTGGTAATTTGGCCCTAACTCTAACCCTAATTGTGGTGATTTGGCCCTAACCCTAACCCTAATTGTGGTAATTTGGCCCTAACCCTAATTTGATTTATTTTAACACTAGAATTTGAGAAACCCCACTCCAATCAATCCTATCCTTAGCTTAAACCCCAACCCAATAATCTATCCTTCAAGTCCTAAATATCCCTAACCCTAACCTTAACCCTATACCAAGCTGATGCCCGCTGTCCCTCAACCCAAATTATTTCCACTAACCCTACCCTGAAATCTAAGAACCTAAGTGTTAATAGCCCAAGAGGAGGCATATAAAAGGGGAAAAGAACCTAAAGTCCGCATAACCCAGAATAAAAGGGGAAAAGAAACTAAAGTCCAAATGAAAATAACAAAGTCCGCAAAACCCAGAATAAGAAACAGAGGGGGAATAGTATAAAAGGGAGGCTTAGTTAAGGAAAGTAAGGAGGCGTGATAGGCAGTGCTGAAAGGCCAAACGTGGCAAAGGGGAGGAAAAGAGAAGAGGAAAGTCAAGGGAGAGGAGTGAAGATAGAATGAGTGGAAGAGAAGGGAATGGAAGGAAGGAAGAGAATGGCAAAAGGGAAGAATAAAAATAAAAATATTGTTTAATAAATCTAAATTAGGAAATGTAAAGTAAGAGAACTTAAATGATAATGACAAAGAACTACTTAACTAAAACCAAATGAGGAACAAATAAACAAATACAAGAATCGAAATAATATAAAGAAAGTCTAAGAACTATAAGATAAGCAAGACGGAAGAAGAAAAGGGAAAAGGAAAGAGGATAAGAAGGGGAGCCCAGGGATCAGAAAGTGAAGATGCCAAGAAGGCGCCACTTTCCAAGATACAGGCACGCCTGAAGAAGGCCTACTCGGCCGAAACGTCGCGGCTATGCCTGTTGCTAATTAAAACCTAATAAGGTTAATTTTTGGAAACTCCACTGCCTTCGGGTGGTGGACCCAGCCCCCAGGAAGGACCGTGCACTAATCTGCCTCCCACTAGTTGGGGGGCAGACTTTAACTTCTAAACCTAATCCGCCAGCGCCTCCTGGGGGCATTAATTTTTAAGCACAATTTTTAGAAGCCCTAATGGCTCATACAACCCACCCATCCCAACATCCTAACCCTAACCAATTGTGATCTGGCCCTAACCCTAACCGATGGTGATCTGGCCCTAACCCTAACCGATGGTGATCTGGCCCTAACCCTAACCGATGGTAATCTGGCCCTAACCCTAACCGATGGTGGTCTACTCCTAACCCTAACCGATGGTAGTCTAGCCCTAACCCTAACCGATGGTGATCTGGCCCTAACCCTAACTGATGGTGATTTAATCCTAACCCTAATTGTGGTAATTTGGCCCTAACTCTAACCCTAATTGTGGTGATTTGGCCCTAACCCTAACCCTAATTGTGGTAATTTGGCCCTAACCCTAATTTGATTTATTTTAACACTAGAATTTGAGAAACCCCACTCCAATCAATCCTATCCTTAGCTTAAACCCCAACCCAATAATCTATCCTTCAAGTCCTAAATATCCCTAACCCTAACCTTAACCCTATACCAAGCTGATGCCCGCTGTCCCTCAACCCAAATTATTTCCACTAACCCTACCCTGAAATCTAAGAACCTAAGTGTTAATAGCCCAAGAGGAGGCATATAAAAGGGGAAAAGAACCTAAAGTCCGCATAACCCAGAATAAAAGGGGAAAAGAAACTAAAGTCCAAATGAAAATAACAAAGTCCGCAAAACCCAGAATAAGAAACAGAGGGGGAATAGTATAAAAGGGAGGCTTAGTTAAGGAAAGTAAGGAGGCGTGATAGGCAGTGCTGAAAGGCCAAACGTGGCAAAGGGGAGGAAAAGAGAAGAGGAAAGTCAAGGGAGAGGAGTGAAGATAGAATGAGTGGAAGAGAAGGGAATGGAAGGAAGGAAGAGAATGGCAAAAGGGAAGAATAAAAATAAAAATATTGTTTAATAAATCTAAATTAGGAAATGTAAAGTAAGAGAACTTAAATGATAATGACAAAGAACTACTTAACTAAAACCAAATGAGGAACAAATAAACAAATACAAGAATCGAAATAATATAAAGAAAGTCTAAGAACTATAAGATAAGCAAGACGGAAGAAGAAAAGGGAAAAGGAAAGAGGATAAGAAGGGGAGCCCAGGGATCAGAAAGTGAAGATGCCAAGAAGGCGCCACTTTCCAAGATACAGGCACGCCTGAAGAAGGCCTACTCGGCCGAAACGTCGCGGCTATGCCTGTTGCTAATTAAAACCTAATAAGGTTAATTTTTGGAAACTCCACTGCCTTCGGGTGGTGGACCCAGCCCCCAGGAAGGACCGTGCACTAATCTGCCTCCCACTAGTTGGGGGGCAGACTTTAACTTCTAAACCTAATCCGCCAGCGCCTCCTGGGGGCATTAATTTTTAAGCACAATTTTTAGAAGCCCTAATGGCTCATACAACCCACCCATCCCAACATCCTAACCCTAACCAATTGTGATCTGGCCCTAACCCTAACCGATGGTGATCTGGCCCTAACCCTAACCGATGGTGATCTGGCCCTAACCCTAACCGATGGTAATCTGGCCCTAACCCTAACCGATGGTGGTCTACTCCTAACCCTAACCGATGGTAGTCTAGCCCTAACCCTAACCGATGGTGATCTGGCCCTAACCCTAACTGATGGTGATTTAATCCTAACCCTAATTGTGGTAATTTGGCCCTAACTCTAACCCTAATTGTGGTGATTTGGCCCTAACCCTAACCCTAATTGTGGTAATTTGGCCCTAACCCTAATTTGATTTATTTTAACACTAGAATTTGAGAAACCCCACTCCAATCAATCCTATCCTTAGCTTAAACCCCAACCCAATAATCTATCCTTCAAGTCCTAAATATCCCTAACCCTAACCTTAACCCTATACCAAGCTGATGCCCGCTGTCCCTCAACCCAAATTATTTCCACTAACCCTACCCTGAAATCTAAGAACCTAAGTGTTAATAGCCCAAGAGGAGGCATATAAAAGGGGAAAAGAACCTAAAGTCCGCATAACCCAGAATAAAAGGGGAAAAGAAACTAAAGTCCAAATGAAAATAACAAAGTCCGCAAAACCCAGAATAAGAAACAGAGGGGGAATAGTATAAAAGGGAGGCTTAGTTAAGGAAAGTAAGGAGGCGTGATAGGCAGTGCTGAAAGGCCAAACGTGGCAAAGGGGAGGAAAAGAGAAGAGGAAAGTCAAGGGAGAGGAGTGAAGATAGAATGAGTGGAAGAGAAGGGAATGGAAGGAAGGAAGAGAATGGCAAAAGGGAAGAATAAAAATAAAAATATTGTTTAATAAATCTAAATTAGGAAATGTAAAGTAAGAGAACTTAAATGATAATGACAAAGAACTACTTAACTAAAACCAAATGAGGAACAAATAAACAAATACAAGAATCGAAATAATATAAAGAAAGTCTAAGAACTATAAGATAAGCAAGACGGAAGAAGAAAAGGGAAAAGGAAAGAGGATAAGAAGGGGAGCCCAGGGATCAGAAAGTGAAGATGCCAAGAAGGCGCCACTTTCCAAGATACAGGCACGCCTGAAGAAGGCCTACTCGGCCGAAACGTCGCGGCTATGCCTGTTGCTAATTAAAACCTAATAAGGTTAATTTTTGGAAACTCCACTGCCTTCGGGTGGTGGACCCAGCCCCCAGGAAGGACCGTGCACTAATCTGCCTCCCACTAGTTGGGGGGCAGACTTTAACTTCTAAACCTAATCCGCCAGCGCCTCCTGGGGGCATTAATTTTTAAGCACAATTTTTAGAAGCCCTAATGGCTCATACAACCCACCCATCCCAACATCCTAACCCTAACCAATTGTGATCTGGCCCTAACCCTAACCGATGGTGATCTGGCCCTAACCCTAACCGATGGTGATCTGGCCCTAACCCTAACCGATGGTAATCTGGCCCTAACCCTAACCGATGGTGGTCTACTCCTAACCCTAACCGATGGTAGTCTAGCCCTAACCCTAACCGATGGTGATCTGGCCCTAACCCTAACTGATGGTGATTTAATCCTAACCCTAATTGTGGTAATTTGGCCCTAACTCTAACCCTAATTGTGGTGATTTGGCCCTAACCCTAACCCTAATTGTGGTAATTTGGCCCTAACCCTAATTTGATTTATTTTAACACTAGAATTTGAGAAACCCCACTCCAATCAATCCTATCCTTAGCTTAAACCCCAACCCAATAATCTATCCTTCAAGTCCTAAATATCCCTAACCCTAACCTTAACCCTATACCAAGCTGATGCCCGCTGTCCCTCAACCCAAATTATTTCCACTAACCCTACCCTGAAATCTAAGAACCTAAGTGTTAATAGCCCAAGAGGAGGCATATAAAAGGGGAAAAGAACCTAAAGTCCGCATAACCCAGAATAAAAGGGGAAAAGAAACTAAAGTCCAAATGAAAATAACAAAGTCCGCAAAACCCAGAATAAGAAACAGAGGGGGAATAGTATAAAAGGGAGGCTTAGTTAAGGAAAGTAAGGAGGCGTGATAGGCAGTGCTGAAAGGCCAAACGTGGCAAAGGGGAGGAAAAGAGAAGAGGAAAGTCAAGGGAGAGGAGTGAAGATAGAATGAGTGGAAGAGAAGGGAATGGAAGGAAGGAAGAGAATGGCAAAAGGGAAGAATAAAAATAAAAATATTGTTTAATAAATCTAAATTAGGAAATGTAAAGTAAGAGAACTTAAATGATAATGACAAAGAACTACTTAACTAAAACCAAATGAGGAACAAATAAACAAATACAAGAATCGAAATAATATAAAGAAAGTCTAAGAACTATAAGATAAGCAAGACGGAAGAAGAAAAGGGAAAAGGAAAGAGGATAAGAAGGGGAGCCCAGGGATCAGAAAGTGAAGATGCCAAGAAGGCGCCACTTTCCAAGATACAGGCACGCCTGAAGAAGGCCTACTCGGCCGAAACGTCGCGGCTATGCCTGTTGCTAATTAAAACCTAATAAGGTTAATTTTTGGAAACTCCACTGCCTTCGGGTGGTGGACCCAGCCCCCAGGAAGGACCGTGCACTAATCTGCCTCCCACTAGTTGGGGGGCAGACTTTAACTTCTAAACCTAATCCGCCAGCGCCTCCTGGGGGCATTAATTTTTAAGCACAATTTTTAGAAGCCCTAATGGCTCATACAACCCACCCATCCCAACATCCTAACCCTAACCAATTGTGATCTGGCCCTAACCCTAACCGATGGTGATCTGGCCCTAACCCTAACCGATGGTGATCTGGCCCTAACCCTAACCGATGGTAATCTGGCCCTAACCCTAACCGATGGTGGTCTACTCCTAACCCTAACCGATGGTAGTCTAGCCCTAACCCTAACCGATGGTGATCTGGCCCTAACCCTAACTGATGGTGATTTAATCCTAACCCTAATTGTGGTAATTTGGCCCTAACTCTAACCCTAATTGTGGTGATTTGGCCCTAACCCTAACCCTAATTGTGGTAATTTGGCCCTAACCCTAATTTGATTTATTTTAACACTAGAATTTGAGAAACCCCACTCCAATCAATCCTATCCTTAGCTTAAACCCCAACCCAATAATCTATCCTTCAAGTCCTAAATATCCCTAACCCTAACCTTAACCCTATACCAAGCTGATGCCCGCTGTCCCTCAACCCAAATTATTTCCACTAACCCTACCCTGAAATCTAAGAACCTAAGTGTTAATAGCCCAAGAGGAGGCATATAAAAGGGGAAAAGAACCTAAAGTCCGCATAACCCAGAATAAAAGGGGAAAAGAAACTAAAGTCCAAATGAAAATAACAAAGTCCGCAAAACCCAGAATAAGAAACAGAGGGGGAATAGTATAAAAGGGAGGCTTAGTTAAGGAAAGTAAGGAGGCGTGATAGGCAGTGCTGAAAGGCCAAACGTGGCAAAGGGGAGGAAAAGAGAAGAGGAAAGTCAAGGGAGAGGAGTGAAGATAGAATGAGTGGAAGAGAAGGGAATGGAAGGAAGGAAGAGAATGGCAAAAGGGAAGAATAAAAATAAAAATATTGTTTAATAAATCTAAATTAGGAAATGTAAAGTAAGAGAACTTAAATGATAATGACAAAGAACTACTTAACTAAAACCAAATGAGGAACAAATAAACAAATACAAGAATCGAAATAATATAAAGAAAGTCTAAGAACTATAAGATAAGCAAGACGGAAGAAGAAAAGGGAAAAGGAAAGAGGATAAGAAGGGGAGCCCAGGGATCAGAAAGTGAAGATGCCAAGAAGGCGCCACTTTCCAAGATACAGGCACGCCTGAAGAAGGCCTACTCGGCCGAAACGTCGCGGCTATGCCTGTTGCTAATTAAAACCTAATAAGGTTAATTTTTGGAAACTCCACTGCCTTCGGGTGGTGGACCCAGCCCCCAGGAAGGACCGTGCACTAATCTGCCTCCCACTAGTTGGGGGGCAGACTTTAACTTCTAAACCTAATCCGCCAGCGCCTCCTGGGGGCATTAATTTTTAAGCACAATTTTTAGAAGCCCTAATGGCTCATACAACCCACCCATCCCAACATCCTAACCCTAACCAATTGTGATCTGGCCCTAACCCTAACCGATGGTGATCTGGCCCTAACCCTAACCGATGGTGATCTGGCCCTAACCCTAACCGATGGTAATCTGGCCCTAACCCTAACCGATGGTGGTCTACTCCTAACCCTAACCGATGGTAGTCTAGCCCTAACCCTAACCGATGGTGATCTGGCCCTAACCCTAACTGATGG